>NC_081562.1:135465681-135481987 GCF_022355385.1 Mustela nigripes
GGGGCGGCGGCAGGGCCGCGGCGGCGGCGGCGGGGGCGGCGGCGGCGGGGGCGGGGGCGCGCCGGGACCCGGCGGGGCGGCTGCGGGCGCCGTGGAGGAGGCGGAGGCGCCGGGCGCTGATGCTGCCTGCTAGGCCACGGGCCTGCGCACCCCAGGGCGAATGGGACGCCGGTTTCGGTGGATCGGCCGCTGCAAACCTCAAGTTCCTCGGCTCCTAGCGAAGCGCAACAAATAAAAAGGTAATGTGTCTTTGTTTCCCAGCCGCGACTGCTGGGAGGAGGTTGATTATGCGCACTTGTGTGTCCATTTTTAAATGCTGGGCCGGTGAAAGGGACATGACTCTTTACTGGAAGCGTAGAGTATTTAATGTCGCGGATGTGACATTTTTTCATTGCAAACCCCACGTGCGGCACCTACTACACTCCCTTCTGCTACCCGTCCCCTCCCCCCATACACTTTCTCTGGCATCTCAACCTCACACTGTCTGAATTTACCCAGGGAGAAAGGAAACGACATTGCAGAAAGCAGCCCTGGGTGGGATTTTATTTATTTATTTATTTATTTTTACGAAAATCCATTTTTATGAAAGTGACAGGAGAGTCCTGTCCTTTGCGTGCCTCAGGGTGGCAGGAAGCAGACAGACGATCCTGCTAAAATACACTGCTCTTTTACACTCCAAATGGCTGCAGCAAGTTTGATGCGTTGAGAAAGGGGGAGGAGGAGAACGGGAGGAAACCTTTAGTACGTGGTCATTTGAAAATGACCAAACGCATTGTATCTGTGTTGCAGACAGATGCCCAAACGTTTGTGCCTATTGCCTTTAGAGAAGATGAATCAGTCCTGCACTTTGAAAGCTGTGCGCGCCGCCCCTGTGTAATAAGGAACCTGGTGCTTTTCTCCAATACCTTGTGAGCGAAGTAACCGCTCAGTAGATTCAAGCAAATTCTGCAAAATTTCCGAGGGATGGCCGTTCTAATAATAGCGCTGGCGGTGGTTTCCTAATAGACACCCTCATTCTGAATGATGCATCCCTGCCCTGCTGCCTGCCGGAAGCTCAGCTTGCTGAGCTGGGTGATCCAATGCCGGCAAAGGACTCCCTGACCCCACCGTGAATGGATGAGACTCTTTCTCCCCTATGAATGGAACATCCCAATAGAGGCTGCTGGGGCTGCTTTGGCGTCTTGCAGTTTGAATCCTCACAGCTTCGTGTGAAAGGAATTCTCAGAACACCTAAGACAGGCACATTTCTCAATCGGAGCTTTTCACTGCTGGCGGCCTGTTCAGTAGCGGTGGGGAGGGGTGTGTGTGTGCTACCGGTGTATTTTTAGGCACCTGGTCAGACTGACTTATCTGCGTTTACCTGACTGGGTTTTGAGCAGCTGCTTAGACATCCCTCCTGGCTCTGCATCCCCTAAGTCTCATCCTTTTCCAAAAGTGGGAGTGCCAGGTGTGGGAAAGCACCAGCCAGAGAGCCCAGAGCAAACTTCTGACTTCATCCAGGGAAGCCACTCCCAGCCCTGGGGAATTGGACACAGAAATCTCTACCTTACACTTACTGGAACTTAGCTGTGTATGCCATCTTGAAAATATGGACCAAAGTGTGGGGGTTAGGGTGGAGGAGGGAGAACACATTTCACTGTTTTGTTTCTGGTCTTTTCATTGCTCCATGTTCATTCATCGCATTTGACCCCATTTCTCTGGAGTCTGACTTGGACAAGGCCAGAGAGCCAAACCCTTAGATCAGCAGAAACTGGATTTTGATTCTCAACGTGTCGCTTAGCTCCGGCAACACAGAGTATCAGGGGCTGAGTCCCTTCTGTTGACTGAGGGAACCATTCTGCTGCAAATGAAATCTGGATTTATTTAAGGCACAACAGGAATGAGGGTCATGCAGCAAATAGATTGGAATCCATTTGGTGCTGAGAGGTTAAATAGCCACAGTTAATGTAATTGGAAGCAATATTTGGACTTGCTTTGAAATCGATACTATATTATCCTGCCAATGAATAGAATGTTGCCTCCTGATAACTTGGAATGAAGTTTTTCACTTGATGTGCAAAGTTGTGTGGGTAGAAGTAACCTCTTAGGAAAAAAATAATAAAGTCTTCTTGTATTAAAGGGAGGCACTGTTAGTAGAAATGAAGATCAGAGAATCCCTCCACCCTCTTTTGTTCTGACCAAGTGTGATCTGCTGCTGCTGTTGCTGTATTCTCTTTGGCACTTGTCTTGAACTAATTTTATTAATAAGACTTGTTATTTATGGCATAGGGCCTCTTGGTGATTTGTAGATGCTGTTGCCAAGTCCCCTGAGAGCCTGGCAGGTGGCTAGTGCCATTAGCATTATCTTGTCGTTGGGGAAACTGAGACCCCTTGAGGTTCAGTGAGTCACCGATTTCATAATCTCTGAGAAGAGCATCCCAGATGTGTAGAGTGCTCAGTTTTATTGGAACAGCAAAGTCACAGGCTGAGGTCAGAGAACAAGCCAAGAACAATGAGTCCTTGCTTGGGTTCTGGAACTTGGGAGAAGGCTCTGTAGATGAGTCGATATGCCAGTGTTTGTGCAGTAAGGGGCTGTAGAATCAACTTTGATGAGTTGAGGAAAAAGTGTGATGGGTTTGTGATGGGAAAGGTAGCGAAGAGATGAAGGTCCAAAAATCTTATGTGAGGGGACTTGCTGGGCACCTGTGTGCTTCAGTAAGTATGGGATGGAGCGAGACCTCCTCCGCAGATCTCTGCTAACTTTACTGTATACATGTACCACTTGTGTTCACATCATTGCTCTGTGTGTGTGTGTGTGTGTGTGTGTGTGTGTGTGTATGTAAGACACAGTTCTACTCACATGCCATATGCTTCTCTGTTACAAGGGTTGCATTTAGCCTGACATACTGAATGAACAAGTGATTTCTATTCTAAAGCTTTGTTCTTTGATAAATACTTCTCTTTTAAAAAAGAAGGAACAGTGCAGCTTCTGGAGAATTTCAATTTTCATATGTCAAAGCAAGAAGTAGACATGCTCACGGTTAAAGAACTCTTGAAGTTATTTTAATCTACTCTCCCCACAGTATCAGAATGGATAAGTCCAGATCCAGTGCTGACTTCCATTCACATCTTTTATTTTCTAGGTGCCGCCTGATGTATCAATAAAATGTGTGGCAGAAGTTCTCTGTTTAGGTTTACTCATAGTGAAAATCCCAGCACCTCCATTAGAAATGATTTCTGAGACCTCACAGGAGCATAAGCCTTGGGATAAAGATCTTCTCTTGGTCATTTGATCTAAATTCCCCAAAACTCTAGTCTCCTTGAGCCGAGGTCCCTCAGGCCCACATCCCCTCTTTCCCTCCACAGGACACGGGGCGGTCCCTTTACTCCGCCTTCCCGCTTCTGCTTCTTTGCTGTCCATTTCTTTCTGAAATGTGATGAAAGCAACAAAAGGCGATACTGGAGGTGAAGTGAGAAAAGGAGTGAGAGGGACCATTCCATCAGTTGCATGGGATACACAGATACTTGAACTTGCCCTACAGTGAGCAAAAGCAGGGCTGTAAAGCATCTGGACAAAGTGGCTACTATTATGGAGTGGTGGGATCTGAGTCTTTTACCTTGTGTTCATTCGAGCCCTAATTAGAGTCTGGTACTTCCATAGCATTTCCCTCCGTTGTTTTTCCCAAGATATCTAATCTGAAAAGCTGGTACAGTAACTCTTGGGGCTCTGGGCTTCAGGGTCCCCACTGCACACACAGGCCTGCTGGTTTCACTACCGTGTCCTGCAAGAAGTCTTCTGAATCAACCTAAATCCAGCTTATCCAAAATTCTCTCCACAGCAGTTTCCTCTGGTTCCCCAAATCCATCAGCTCCCACCTTTTCCTGTGTCCCAAGGGATCAGCATGTCTTTCTCTTTTAAGAAATAATTTAGACATACCCTTACATTTATGGCAGTCGGCTCCACTCCTAGAAGCATCACCTTAAAAATAATCAGTCGTTATGCCTCTCTTCCTCTCACAGAAGGTGATCAGAGCCATTGCTCCTACTTAGTGAGTCGCATTAATCCTCATTTAAGGCCTAGTGAGTGTGTATGTGAGTGCTTGTGTGTGTATTCTGTTCTTAACCGTATCAGTGAAAGTTGGGTTATTACTGACAAGAATAAAGACCATGATTATTGGAAGGAATATGAAGAATAGAAGGAATCTGGTTCAGCTTAGTGGCCTTATTACTACCAAATAAGAATCAAAGAAAATAACCAAATAAAAATCAAGGCTGGTGGCCTCAGTCAGAACACAGGCATAGCTAACTCTAATTCACACGTGGAACATCTAGATCTAGGTTGTTAAGCTAGATCTCTATTGTCTGTGGTGGTTTCTGGTTTTTTTGTTTTGTTTTGTTTTAAACTTGGAGCCCTGGCTATTCCATGATGTATCACAAGAAGAAATTAGTTGTCCATGGTTGAGAGTATCTGTACATACAAACTCTTGCCCCTAAACTCTATGTCCACATGGGTCTTCTGGTCTCCCTCTTACTAGCAATTACTTACCAGCCCATGGTTACTGCATACTTCCTGTTCACTTAACATTCACTGCATTGAACTCCCTGATTGTGAGGGGCACATGGTAGATCCTACTGGAATAAGTCAGACACTGAGTGACTTTATCATACCTTGCTCCCACATGGATATAATTAGGCATCTTTAGAACACCCCGTGGCCTAAACTAAAATGTACCCTGTGAGGTCAGCTTGTGGGTACCTTGCATTAGTCTATGTTGTGGTGTGGCCTTGCCAATCTTAGGGCCAGAAGTCTTGATACAGACCAAAAACTCTAAACCTTTTAACAATAATTTTCTCTTCAAATCAGCCAAAAGCTAACCCCCCTGCCCTCTGCCCAAACTTAAGGTGATATAGCTCTACAGTTTCCATGAAGACTAGCCTGTTATTCTCATGATTCAGTCTTCTTTGCAGGGCTTTTCCCTTTCTTTGTCTTTGCTGTACGAAGAATGCATGAAAAAAAAAAAGGCGTGTAATGGGGAATTAGATTGATAATGCATGACAGCGAATGGAAATGATGATCAGAGTGTTGTCAGGCTGTGCCCCATTCATAACCATAAAATGCACAATTACACTCTCACCACATGCCTGTGAACAAGTGTGTAGATGTGACAAACCCAAACTAGGAAACCAAATAGTGTGGAGCCATCTGGAGCGGTGCAGTGTACCTATACACCGAGCTGGGGAATGCAGTGCTGGCTTACCCATTCCTCTGCTCCCACTGGCTGCCCCCAATGGATATCAGATACTCATTTCTCTGTCTCAGAGAGAGAGAGCAGAAGAGAGGGGAGGGTGAGGACAAGAACCAGATTGGAGCTGAACACAATGGAGAGTAGTGTTCGCCGTTCTCAATCCCCTTTTATTGGGATCGTCGAGTGTTTTGTAACAGAGTAACTACAGAGTGACCAGTAGCACAGATGTAGCCTGTAGGTCTTGGCCAGAGGACAGAGGCCTCAAACCCAGCAGGGTAACGGGGACTAATGACACATCAAATGTTCCATGCCGGCTGTGAACTAGGCACAGATGGGATTTGGGGATTATCGGTCCAGTCAAAGATTTCAGATAGTTGGGAGTTCTAGGAATGAGAAGGGGTATGCAGACCATGTTAACAGTTGAAGAGAACCTCAGAGATGCTCAGGGCCCTCGCCAAGGCCTCAGTTACAGCACCAAGACTGGAGTCCCCATCGCCTGGCAAGGACTTAGGGCATGCAAGTATGGTAGACAAGAGAGTGAACCATAATATCATCTAGTGTGGCTTTGATTCCCGGTTTTGCCTCTTGCTAGCGCTGAGGCCTTGGACGAATGACTGAACCACTGAATCTCTCAAAGCTTCCATTTCTTCATTGAATTCGGAGGAGCCAGTGAAACACTATCCGTGAAACACCTAGCACAAAAACATGAAAGACTTAGAATAAGTGATTTTTGTCTTTGCATCCTCACCCTCACCCCCCCCAACCCCCGCAGCGTGACTTGGTTATGTCACCGGAAGGTTCAGCAAGGTACTTGAGAGCACACGTGGGGTGTGAGAAGGCCACTGGCCCTGGAAGTACGACTCGAGTAAGTGGTACCTCCTCACTCCCCCAGTCGTGTCAGCCACCAGTGTGTTTTCTGTGTCTGTGGATTTGCCTGTCCTGAAACTTTCGTATCAGTAGGCTCATACAGTAGGTGACCTTTATAGTCTGGCTTCTTGCACAGAGCATCGTGTTTTCAAGGTGAAGCCATGTTGTAGTTTTGGGCAGTAAGTCTTTCCTTTTTATGGTTGAATGATATTCCATCATTGTGGGTACGGTGCCTTCTGTGTATCCATTCAGCTGCTGATGGACATTTGGGTTGATGCCACCTTTTGACTGTTGAATAGTGTTCCTAGGAATATTGGTGGACAAGTGTTTGTTTGAACAACTCTTCTCAGCTCTTCACATACAGACATAGGAGTGGAATTTCTTTTTTTTTTCTTATTTCATTTTTTAAAAATTTTATCATGTTAGATGAGAGGGTTGTGTTTCGTGGGTACCCTATTTGCTTTTGGGGTGATGAAAACATTTTAGAAATGAAGGTGATGGTTGTACACCCTGCGAGTACTGAGTGCCACTGAACTGTACACTTTGTTTAAAATGGCGAATTTTATGTTACAAGAATTTTACCTCAATAAAACAAATAAAACGTAAATATCAAATAATATCAAATTTACATTCTTCACAATATAACAAATTGTCTTTTCTTGAAAAAAAAAAAAAAAGTAAATGGTACCTCCTCACCTACAATCCTGAGACACGTTTTGTAAAGAGAAAGCAGCATAAGGGAACAGCTGTTAGCTCTGAGACTATGTGTCCTCTGGCCTCCCAGAAAGACTTCTGCAGGCAAAGGCATCACCTTAGCGATCCTCTCCTATTCGGATGGTAAAGACTTGTTGGCATCCTTCCACATCCGTGAGACTCCAGTGGGTCCTGGAACATTAATATGGGGAGGGAACGGAGGAAAATAAGAGAGATGATTTTGCTTTGGCACTGAAAAGCAGAGGGAGAATTTGAATTCTTCCATTTTCAAAAATGGTAGGAAAAATAATCCTAGAATCAAAACCAGAATGACAGAGGTTATGTCAATCAGTGGTAATGCCATCTTTTTCTTCACAACAGAGGCAAAAATCCAGTCACTATGTTCCCTTCTTTGATTACTTCCCATTCATTGCCGTTATTAGGTGAATTTTCAGCTTCTATTTATTTATGCTTCACTCAAGTAACTACTGCAGAGTTAGTAGCAAAAATAAGCCTAGAACCTGAATGTCCTAAATGTTTGTGGGAGTTTTTTTTTATCATTGCACCCACTGCCTGACAACCCCAAAAATATTGAGTTTTTCTGTAGCAGGAGCAGTCAACATACCAATTTGCATAATATTCACTAGAAATTATTTAAGCACTTAATAACCTTCTTGGTGTTAGATAAAATAAATCAGAATGATATGTGGTCCATCTTCTGGAGGCAGGTTAAACAGGCAAAAGAATAAGAGCATGAAATAAGTATAAAAACAGGGAAAGTATTTCTAGAACATGATAGCCATGTGCAGGACCAGGATGTATTTTAGGTGAACCCTCAGGGACAGCTTATAAGAATAGTTCTCCTGGACAGGGTGGAGTGAGTGTTTTTCTGGAGAAAATATAATCTTGGATTTGTTTGTGGTTCCTGCTTTCTTTCTTGTGGAAAATATGGTTTCTTTGTCCCTGTACAATGTGGTTTGTCCTTCTCCCCCCCCCCCCCCCCCCCCGTTTCTAAGGTTGTAACTTACTTAGTACATAGAGAATTTACACTGTTAAGATACAGAGATCTAAAAAAAAAAAAAAAAAAAAAAAAAGATACAGAGATCTAAAACTTCCAACTTGGAAAAATATCCAGATACTCAAAGAATAATATCCAAAAACAAAAAAACAAAAACAAAAACACCACAGGTTTGTTGTTTGTTTTGTTTTTTGTGTGTGTGTGTCTTTTTCTTGTTGCTCTGCAGCTAGATTCTTCTTTTGCTCTTGCCAACAGAACTGACCACACTTTTAGGGAACTGACAAAACCCATCAGAAAAAAATCTTATAATCTTTTGTTTTCGATCTTGTTTTCGGTTTTACACTGGAAATGGAAAGAAGTCAGTATGTGAGGACACATGCTTATCTGCATGGAGGACAGATGGGAGCAAGGACGCTCGGGTTCTTGAAGTTTCCTGAGTGAGCCAGAGGAGAGTGGGCGTGAGGACAGAGCCCAGCACAGGCTCCTGCCCTTCTCTCCAGCCCCTCACCCAGGGAGGGTGGCTTGCCTGCCAGATGGGCTTTGAAATGGCCAGTTCTCCATTTGGCTATGTATCAGTTTTCTCCCGGCGTGACCCCTCAGAGGAACACCCTGTGACAGTAGTCCCGAGTTAGCAAAGGCGGTGGCGAGTGTCACCTTTGACTACTTCAACCCGTGGTGGTTTGACGACCTCTGTTCCTCCTCCTCCTGGGCTCAACCACCATTGTCCTGTGATCAGTGAGTCACTCGCTGCCTTGCTCTTCCTCCCGGCTACATGACTAGTGTTAAGCTCTTCAAGGCTTTACAATAAATTTCTCTAACACCTTGTTCCTGTGTTTCCTTCCCAAACTCCTTCGGGGGCTGGGGGGAGGTGCCCACTCATAGTTGAGCACCTCCCCATTCTTTCCTGGGTGATTACAAGATCATCGCAGCTTCCCACCTTCCCCTCTGGCACATGCACACGCACATTCCCTCCCCAGCCTCTTTGCCCCTCTCCTGCCCTCATTTCCTATAACCCACAGGACTTCATACGGACTAGAGGGACCCACCACAACCTGGCAGCTCATTTCTGTTCTACGCCAACTTTCTTAAACTTCTTTTCTTAGACCAACTTTCACACACCGTGTCAGTCTGTCTCAGCTACTGTAAAATTGCAAAGGCTGGGGGGCTTGTAAATGACAGATGATTACTTCTCAAAGTTCTGGAGACAGGAGAGTGTCTGGTGAGGACCTGCGTCCTGGTTCATAAATGGCTGTCTTCACGCTTGTCCTCACAAGGCAGAAGCGAGGAGGGAGCTCTCTGAGCTCTCTTTCATAAGGGCATGAATCCCATCACAAGAGCTCCCACCATGACCTCATCACCTCCCGGAGGCCCCCCCTCAAGAAACCATCACTTGCAGGTTAAGACTTAACACATGACTCTCTTTAGGGGGAGGGGTGTTGCTGAGGGCAGCAGCACCAGTGTGTAGTCTCTCATACATAGCCACACACCCCCTTGCCTTTCCCCAAGCACACTTGGCCTTTTCTAGACGTCAGCCTCTTGCAAACACTCAGCCTGGGGACTGGGCAGCCCCCCCCCCCCCATCCCTCCTGTGCTGGGGACATCCCTGCTCATTGTTGAATTCAGACCTCTGATGATGATACCTTCTCAGGTTCCTCCAAGCAGAGTAGCTCTCCTTCCCCTTACTCTCCCAAAGTGACCTCATGGCGCCTGGCTCTGGGTTTGATCTCCTGAATTGGAATGGCCTATTTATGTAGGATTTCCACCTTTCTAAGAAAGGACCATGTCTTACTAATCTTTGATTCTGCAGCACCTGATCTTATGTCTGGCATTTATTTGGTGGGTTCTCAATAATATAACTGAGTATTTATTTGTCACATCTTGTGGTTTCCCATTTCCTTGCTTGTTTGCAGATAGCTAGAATGAGTTTTTCCCTGCATAAGCCTGGTGTCCTTATCCATCTGTCTGCTCTTCTCTCTCTGCTTTTCAGCCAGGATTTCTGTCTCTGGATGTGTCTGTGTCAAAGGGCCAGAGAGTAAGGATGGTACAGCACAGCTGTCATCTTTTATGTGAGGCTGGTCTTACAAACTGCGGCAGGGGGGCAGGAAGTACCTTCATTCAGCCAATCCATCGTTGGGTCAGTCATTCAACACACACTTAATGGTAGGCCTCTTATGTCCCAGGAATTTATCTGTGAACACAACTGATAAAAAGTCTTGCCTTCGGGGAGCTTGCAGGCCAACAGGAAGAGGCAGACAGCAAACACAGTAAATTTCATGGTGCATTAGACGGTGGCAAATGCTCTAAGAAAAAATAAAGCAGCGATCAGAACGTCTGGCAAGGTTTCCATCTTGAATACAGGATCAGAAGGGACACTATGCGAAGGTGATATTTGAGCAGAGCTTTGAAGGGTGTGAAGACCCGAGCCCTGGGAGTGTGTGGGGGAGACATTCCAGGCAGATGAAGGGGCTCCTCAAGGGCCCTGGGAGGGAAGAGTGACGGGGAGGGAGGAGTAAGGAGCCGAGTGTGGAAGAGCAGAATGAGGGGCCGTGTCGAGGTGGGAGTCCTGTGGGCCCTGAAGCAACCACTGGGAGAGGAGGGATCAGTTGGAGAGTACGGATCTGGGAAGCACCGTGGCCCCTTGGGCTGCACAGAGATGGTTTGGGTGCTCTGTGGGGACAAGACTGTGAGGCCAGGAAGTGCCCTGGGCAGGGTGGAGGGTGGTGGGGGGGTGGCTGTTGCAAGAATCGGGCCAGTGATAAAGTGATGATAAAGTGTTCAGATCTGGATGTTTTAGAGAGAACCACTGAGGTTTTCTGGTGTGCTGGGTGTAGGATATGAGATGGAGAGAGAAGTCCCCCAGCTGGGAGCCACAGAATAGAACATGGTGATGGAGTGGCCCTTACCCGAGAGGGGGAAGCTGTGGGTAGAGGTGGTTTAGGGGAGAAGACAGGTCAGCAACTCTGTCTGGCACACGCTGAGCCTGAGATCCTGACACCGAGCCAAATGCAGATGTTGAGCGGGCGGGTTTAGACAGAATCACACACAAGCCGGGGAAAGGAGGAATTCAGGGTGGAGATGCAAAGTGGGGCTTAGCCACCAAGAGGGGAAGCAGAACGATGTGAGGCCTCAGCCCTGCACCTGACAACATCTGGGGGGACACCGTAAGCACCCAACTTCAAAGAGAAAAGGATATAAGATATAGATATAAGATATAATGAAGTGGAGCACCTGGGTGGCTCAGTGGGTTAAGCATCTGCCTTCTGCCCAGGTCATGATCTCAGGGTCCTGGGATCGAGCCCTACATGGGGTTCCCTGCTCAGCGGGGGAGTCTGCTTCTCCCTCTGCCCCATCCCCACTTGTGTGCCCACACATGCATGTTCTCTCTCTCAGATGAATAAAATCTTAAAAAAAATAAATGAAGTACTTCCTTGAAATGTGAAAAACTCTGTTGAGATGTCCCACTGCAGATGGAGCTCTCCATATCCTCCTGAGGGTCTGTCTCTTTTTGGATACATGAAAAGAATATCTCAACCTTCATACTTGAATCAGATTTGTTGATGGGTCATCGGCCTACAATAAACTGCATATATTTGAAGGATCTTATTTGATTGGTTTTGACCCGTGTCTGTACTGTGAAGCCATCACCACCATCAGGAACTGTCACTCCATCCTTTTAATCAGTGATACTTCCGGAGACTCTGGTGTGTTTAAAGCTGCCAGGTGGTAGGAAGGATCTAGACTGTAGCCACTACCCATGCCCTCTCTATTTCTGATGCAGCATCCTGGCTTCCCCTACACAGTTCTCTCTCCTAAGGGCTCTGCTGGAAGTACGCTGAAGTTTGGTGTCCTCGGAGTTTGGAATGCCACGTGTAAACCATTTCACACTGGCGCTCCTGGTGAAATCAGGAAAGAGGAAAGATTAGGAACCCTGCCATCCTATCATCAGTGCTGATACAGGCAAAAACCCGTCCCTCGTTCCTCCTTCCACGGAGGCAGCCCAAACAGCAGGCTCAGCTTCATCTTTATTTCTGTGTGTCGGCAACACAATAATTACCTCCTGCCGAAAGCTCTGAGAAATTGTTCTGTGTCCGATTAGAATTTTTGATTTGACTCACAGATACAGCAGAACGTCTTTACTTCTGTAACTGCTCACTGATGATATGCACCCCGGATATTTTTAGATCTGCCCTTTGCCAAACGGTCATTGTGTTTGAAGGCACTGCTTTATTTCCTGTGACAGCTTTTCCACTGAGAGGCTTGTGAACTGTGCGTGGAGCGGGGAGGACCCTCTTTGGTTTTGGTGTCCTCTCCCTTCCTCTGCCCAGCACGCTCCTCCATTTCTCTTCCTTACCCAGCCTCATGCCCACCCCCAATTTTAAGTGGTATTCGGGAAGAAATGGAACAGCTCTAGAAACCCGTCCTGTGCGTGGTGCTGTGGCAGCAGCATCAGGATTCCCATAAACAGGTCCCTAGGACAGTCTGGGGTGGTTCATGGGGCAGCCACCCAGTACAGAAACCTCCGATGAGATGAACAGAGGAAGGGAACCACCATGTGCAGCTCGTGCAAGCATGGTGAGTCCCTGCCAGGACTCTCCAGCAGAATCCTTTCCAGAGAACTCTCGTTCTGTAAATCTCCG
Source organism: Mustela nigripes (assembly GCF_022355385.1). Taxonomy (NCBI): domain Eukaryota; kingdom Metazoa; phylum Chordata; class Mammalia; order Carnivora; family Mustelidae; genus Mustela; species Mustela nigripes. Next base: position 135,478,122 of record NC_081562.1, read on the forward strand.
GACAGCAGCCGCCAGCCTGGATGGGCTGCCCCGCATACAGATGTCAGAGGTAGCGGGAGAAACTGCCCTTAATGCAAGCACTTCCGTTTCCTAAGCTCTCCCTACACCCCTTCATAGGGCATTTGGCCAGGGAGGACGAGGCCTTGGGGCTGTCTCCTGGGCTGGGAGCGCCCCGTGGGACTGTGGCTTTCCAGGCAGAGTCATCCATGGTCTTCAGATGCGCTTTGCTGGGAATTTGGTCTGATTTAAGCATGAATCTCAAAAGGGTCAGCTCTCGGGCTGGAATGCTTCCTTCCAAACCTGGAGGACTTGGCATCTGAGCTCGGGGCCCCTGGACTCAGGCCTGAGAGGCACAAGTGGCGGCTTCGTTTCCCATGTAGGTTCTGTGAAAGTAGGTGAGGCATGTATTATATTAGGCGACCTTCTCTGCCTGTGCTTCAAGAGTCTCCTAAGAACAGAATCACACTAGCTTGCAGATGGTCTTGGATACTCTTTTCTGCCCCCTACCACATCCCCAAGGATAGTCTGTATGGCAGGATACACCAGCTACCAGTGATGGAAGATTGACAGCAATGCTGCTCATTTGTCACGTGGTCCTCTAGCTACAAAGAATGCATGGTGTTCCATACCCTGTGTGGGGATATGTTCCTACAGAATAGGTAAATTAAAAACATATCTCACTGAATGCAAATTAAGTTGTATAGTACCTAGATTTTGGAGTTATCCTTGAAATGGTATATAAGAATATATGTTACTTGAATATATATCTATGAATTCATGTAAAAATACATATTGTGAGTGCCTGTTATTGCAGTCAAGTCATTGTTTCTTTTTTAAATTTTTTATTTTTTTAAGTTATTCTATTTCATTCATGCCTATATAATATCATTTTAACGTTAACCAAATACTTCCAGTGAAAATGGGAAAACCTATTTCTTCATAAGACCCATAGTTGTAACAGTGTGATCTCATCCCACTAATCACAATATAAGCAAAAATTGAAAAACTTTTCATTTGAAATGACCGACTGAATTAGACATTGGAGCTAAAGAGGCATATTCATGTTACCAAGAAAATGTCATTGAGGTTCTTGGATTTCAAATACATGAATACCAAACCAGTAACAGATGCATAAAACCAACCATTCCACAGCATTATATTTTAAGTAGAGGACATTTGCTTGCATATTTATATGAAGGAATTTAGTAGGAAAAAAGGTAGAATAATGTGTTGGTGCCTACCTGTCTACAGTGCAATTTTTAAAAGAAACTCTTCTGAAGCAGGAAATGGATGTTGGGAACATTTGGTTATCAAATGTAATATTGTAACAGGAGCATTATAAGTAAACACATATGTTATTAAAATGAAAATTTTGGGGGGGAATTCTTGTCTGTGGCCGTGCACATATATCCATAACATACCTTAGAGTGTGTCTGTCCACTGGAGTTTTTTACACTGTCCCTGGCCAAAGGTCTTCTGGCTCCTTCCTGATCACATGCAGTGACGAGGGGGCAACCCATTACGTTTTGAACGATGATGCTTGTTGGAAAGTTCTCCCCGCTGTTGAATTCACATGTGTCTTCTGGAACTTCTGCTCTTTGATTCCATTTCTGCCCACCAAAGCAAAGTTCTCCCTCTTCGCTAAATTATTAAATGTAAACATCAGATTAGCATAAAATCATTAAGTTGACCAGTCCCCGTATCCAGGCATCCTCCGTTGGATTTATACCTGTTACTCCTTGGAATCAGTCATCACTCCCCTTCTTCTTCACTCACATATCTTGACATGGACAGTAGATTATATAGACTTATCCTACCTCTAGAGCCTTTGCTGTTTCGGCTGATATGCGGTTTTCCTCTCAGTCCTGGTTTCCAGATCTTTACCCAATCTGCTTACTTCTTTGCCTTGCTCCACTTTCTTTCATTTCCTGTGTAAAATATGGTGCCCAGAACGAACACAGATTTCCTGAAATGGTTTAACCGTGGTGGAGTGTGGGAGGCTGCTTAATTCCATTATTCAGGAAGTTATGCTTCTAGCATGTGAACTAAGAATAGGGCCCCAAACTATAAATAATCTGATCCCAGCTGTTAAATTTTGAAGCTACCATCTGAACCTCCCTGTGAACTATACATTTGGTCAGCACACGTTCTTCATTTGTTGTAAGTCACAGGGGGTCACGCAGATACTAAGAAAGACAGCTTATATTTAGTATTTCCGTACAATTTTCCAAGTGCGTGTGGATCTTCTTAGATACTGAGCTTCAGTACTTGCACTTAAAACCCTCTTTCCAAACTCCCCTTATGTCTGTATCATTTAGGATGAAATTGATTTGAAAATGATACTCTGTGATGCCTGGGTGGCTCAGTTGGTTAAGCATCTAGCTTTCTGGCTCAGGTCATGCTCCCAGGGCCCTGGGATGGAGCGGCATCAGGTTCTGTGCCCAGCAGGAAATTTGCTTCTCCCTCTCCTTCTGCCCCTCCCTCCGCTCATGCTCTCTCTGTCTCCTTTCAAATAAATAAAATTTTAAGAAGAAGAAGAGGAGGAAGATGATGTTCCATGGCTCCTTACTATTTCAACAGTGGATGTACCACCCTCAAGCTATTGAATATATGGCCTTCTTATCATAATTAGGGTTCTCTAGCTGGTTTTCTCACTGCTCCTGGTCCACCCACCACTCTCTGCTCACCTCTTCTGCATAATCCATGGTTCCAGAACATGCCCAGCTCCCACCATCCCAGACCTTTTTACATCAGGCTGCCTCTGCCAGGTGTCCTGTTGTTCATAGACCACTTCCAGTCCCCCAGGTGTGAGTTATGGTCTCTCCTACCCTCTGCCCAGAACATGTCACACCCTCCCTGTTGTCACACAGATTACCCTGTAATGGCCTGTTAACTTTGGTATCTCCTCTGTGGGGTACAGAGGCTCATTAAATATAGGAACAAAATCATGTTCATCATTATATATCTAATAAGATGCCCTGCACATAATAATACTATAATGTAAACCCTTGCCAAATGAACCCACACTCTGGCGGACATTATTGTATATCACCCTCTAACCTCTCCCCCCCCCTTATTTCATTAGGATGGGTTGGTCACAAGATTACTTACTCTCTGGAGTACTGGAGACAGAGATACATCTCTTCTTTAGAAGAGAAATTACCCAGCCAGAGGAACTTTTTAGCCATTTGCAGTGTAATTTAATTCCTGTAGGGTATTAGTCACCTGAGAATTAATTTGTAATTATATACTAATGAAATAACTTTATCTTTAATAACATTAACTCCTCATCGTAGTTGTTATCACCCTCCCCCCAAAATTTGCAGTTGCTTTTTTCTTTTTGCTCAGGGTGTTTGTAAAGTAAAATCCCTTCTTTTTTTCTTTTCTTTTCTTTTTTTTTTTTTTTAAGATTTTATTTATTTGACGGACAGAGATCACAAGTAAGCAGAGAGGCAGGAAGGGAAACAGGCTCCTCCACTGACCAGAGAGCCTGATGCGGGGCTCCATCCCAGGACCCTGGGATCATGACCTGAGCCAAAGGCAGAGGCTTTAACCCACTGAGCCACCCAGGTGCCCCAGATTACTTTTTTTTTAATGGAAATATTTTTAAGGTGGACCAGTGTCTACATTTTCCCCTTTGGGCTCACCCATTGCTTTCATGCTTAGAAAGCCCTAATAGTTACCTTTTTTTTCAAGATTTTATTTATTTATTAGACAGACAGAGATCACAAGCAGGCAGAGAGGCAGGCACAGAGAGAGAAGGAAGCAGGCTCCCTGCTGAGCAGAGAGCCCGATGCAGGGCTCGATTCCAGAGCCCTGGGATCATGACCTGAGCCGAAGGCAGAGGCTTTAACCCACTGAGCCAA